>NW_024870780.1:905000-944974 GCF_019054845.1 Dipodomys spectabilis
GCAACAAGGTGGTCAACATAGAAGTAACTTTTAAGCATGTTCTTCCCTGAATCTAATTAAGAGCCAAATTACTTCTGACAAACTTACAAGAATCCTCACTCTTTTTTGGGGGGGCTGCTGAGAACTGTTAAAAAAAAAAACCTATGAGAGCAAACAAATAGGAATGAAGCAATTATTTTGGTAATCCTAACTTTTCCTTTTTGCACTTTAAGGCAAATATTTAGAACAATTTTACTTTTAAACTTTATATACAGAAATCCATTCCTAATTTTTAAGCCTCCTATTAATCTGTTTTAATATTCTATACTTTAGTTTTTAGTTGCATTTTGAAAAATTCCTTGAGCTCTTGAGGCTAGGTGTCACTCATTTCCTCTTGGCTTCTTGTTTTAAAACAAATACACATTAAAACTTTTAAACTTAAATAATTTTTTCTTAATGCAAAAATTACAATCACCGTCATTGTACCAGAAAGCTAGACTTAACACCTTGATGCCTTAAAAAAAAAACATATCCACTGGCAGAATATCATTGAGAGAAAATCACATACAAATAAAATTTTTAAACCCTCTTTTTAAGGCCTTCTTAATTTTAATTTTAACACATCCAAGGGGCAGGTTGAGCAATGCTAATCAGATCAACACATCACTCATTTTTACCATCATGTTTCCAGTGTCTATCTGCAGGGAAAAAGTACAGAATAAAGATGGCCCAATTGGTCCTTCCTGTGGAATGGTCATGCACCCATTCTGACTCTTTAGGGTTAGATGAACTGTGTTTGTGCCAGGTTGCCCTTTTTCACCATTCGTGGACTCTTCCCAAGGCCTGTTCCACCATGCATGACCAGCTGAACTGCACTACTGCCTGTTCACCCTTCACTCCTAAAGATAGGTATTCTGTTGCCTTCTAAGTTTCTCCTTTCTGTTAAGCCAGATATCTTGATTACAGTGTAAACAGCCTTATGCATTCTAAAATAACAGATTTTCAAATTTTCAAGTTAAACAACCCTTAAAAAGCCATTTAAAACAATGTGAAAATTTTATAAAATTTTTCTGGTAATGTCCCAACTTCATAACCTTTTGAATTTTAAACTTAAACTCACTTAATTGTTACAGCATGCTGACATTTTCTATCATGAACGTGTTCACAAACACATAGAAAACACAGATCTTTTTTTTTTTTTTTGGGTGGGGGGGTCTGTTCGTGGGGCCTGATCTCTGGACTTGGGTGCTGTCCCTCAGCTCTTCAGCTCAAGGCTAGCCCACTATCACTTGTGTCACAGCACCATTTCCGACTTTTTTCTTTTTCTTATGTGGTGCTGAGGAATCGAACCCAAGGCCTCAGGCTTGCAAGGTAAGTGCTCTACCACTGAGCTACCTTCCCAGCCCAAAACACAGATCTTTAAGTGTGCAAAAACTAAAAATCATTTGTATGTACATTTTATTAAGTTTTCAAACAAAAATTTAAGACAATATTTCTTTTAAACTAAGTAACTTTGTTGAGCTTCACTTTCCCAGGGCTTGCTTGTTTAGCAAAGCATTTCACCAACTGGTCTTTTGAATCCTTTTTGTTGGAGGAAGGCTGGGGGAGGGGGGTTACCTGAAACTAAACTGGCTTGATTTTTATCCAGTTTTAGACAAGAGCACATTACATTGTCGGGACTAGCTGAAAAGTCAAAAAGAGGCACACAACCTTCTCTGTGACTGAGCCCAGCTGGAGGCTAGAACTTTTATTTCCCCAGAGATGTTCAAATAAGTTTCAAAAACACATAACCAAAAACTCACATTTAAAAGTAGTGCCAAGGGAAGGTGGCTGGGAAGGCTGGGAAGGTGGTTCACTGGTAGCAAATTTGCCTTGCATGCATGAGGGCCTGGTTCAATTCCCCAGCGCCATAAGCAAAAGGGAAAAAGTTAGAAGTGGAGCTGTGGCTTAAGTGGTAGAGCACGAGCCTTCAGTTGAAGAGTTGAGGGACAGCACCCAGGCCCAGAGTTCAGGCCCCATGACCGGATTCCCCACTCCCCCCCCAAAAAAAAAACAAAATTAACTAGTACCAATTCTAAAACAGAACTAGACAACACAACAACCAAAGGCTGAGTTTATCCCTACCAGAACTCTGTGCCATTCTCACTCAGCAAGCTGAATCCAGAGTCTGCTGAATGAGCCTGCCACTCTTACCCAGAACTTCCCTATCTCAGGAAATATAGAACAGAGAACAATCAGGTCTCAGTGAATGGGGTGACATCTTACCAACATTTGTTGACCCAGGGGCCTTACAAGGTGGAAGAGAAGTCCCAGTCATTTTGGGGCAAGGGAAATAAGTCCCTAGTGGCCATCCCTTCAGAGTGGCAGATTCTCAACCATACTCAGTACGCCCTGGGTCAAGGCTTAAGGGTAAGATAAACCCCAAATGACAGATAGAACACTCAACACACAGACACAACTTACAAAGGCATGCTGCAGCATTGTACATTGCCAACCAGAAAGTGCCAGACTACAGAAGGAGAGTTTCCCCCAAAATGGAAAACTTCCCAATACAGGCGGAAAACTTCTCAAAAAATGTCTGCATGAAGTACCAGACTACAGACGGAAAATTTCCCAAAAAATGTCTATACTAAACAGCAATCTATCCAGAGGGGTCTGGGGATATCTCCTCATAAACCCCATTGGCAATCTTATAGCACGTCCGCCAAGACTCCTTGCCAACCAGAATACAGACCTCTCGGAAAACCAGAATTACAGATACAGAACCTGCAGGCAACCAAATATACAGAACAGCAATGTCTAGACTTGACAGCTGGGTTTTTTGGGCATCTGGAGGGTCTTATGAGGCAGATTCCAGATGAGCCCCCAGAAATGTTTTATGGACTTGGGACCCCCGAAAACCACCAGAGACCATGACTAATGCGAACAGCAAAAGAGTCGTTTATTTGCAAGCTCAAGCTTGGTCCTCTGCGCACTGGGTAACCAGTGACACAAAGGGTCCTCAATGGAAAGGCTTGGAAAAAATTATATTAAGTGAAGTAAGCCAGGCCCAAAGAAACATAGGTCCCATGGTTTCCCTTATTTGCAATATCTAGTATAGGTATGAGTCAAGCGGAAAAGGACAGATAATGTGATGTTAGGAAAATGAACCCTTAAATATGTATTTTAATGTTTTTTTTTCTTTCATGCATGTGTTTCTAACGCATTTATAAGATTATTTTTTTGTTGCTTTGTATGTCCCTCCCCCACAGTGTAACCCCCGCTTTCACTATATTTGATGTCAGTATAACATGTGGAGGAGACGGGGACAAACAAGTTGTTTAAGGATTCAGGTGGACCTGTTGCAACAATGAGAAGTACAAAATGTCATGTCAAAACCAGCTTTACAATGTCGGTGTGGAGGGGGGAGGGGGGGTATGATTGGGTGGGGGGAGGGGGGAGGTTGGGAAGGGAGGTGAAGGGTAAACAAAGGAGGAGGCTGCAATGCTTGGTAAGAAAGGTATGCATTATCCTGCCCATGTAATTGTAACCCCTCTGTACAGTATGTTCTCAAATAAAATAAAATAAAATTAAAAAAAAAAAAAAAGAAAGAAGAAAAAACCAGGAAAAAAAAAAAAGAGTCCTCAAGCACAAAATCAGCACAGCTTTTATAGTATTGAATAAACAAGTTTAGGGAATTTCCACACAAGCAGTTATATGATTGGTTTGAGTCCACTCTAAACTCACTGCCCTTTCACTGAACTATTGGGATTTTCTGTTCCTGAAATACTTGGGTAACTGCTCTGCTTTCTTAAGGGTGGGCAGGGTTGGTGGCAACCTGTGTGTTTTTTTTCTCTGTCTTGGGGTTACCCTAAGGGCAGACTAGCACAAGATGGTGGGGTTAATCTCAAATTGGACTTACTTTGGCTCTTCAGCCTGAATAAAATATTGCATACCACATACAAAGCTTTGGTAAAACACAGGTCTGTCTTACAATGTTGGACCAATAGAACTGTATGTCTAGTGCTGTTGCAGGTGTGTCTTAAGGTGTGTGGAGTTTTTCATCCTGATGATCTTGCAATGATGAAATTGACCATCTACACAATTACCTGAGAAGATCCCTGCTGAGACCTCTATTACGTCACAGCTTAATAAAGAGCAATGTTTACAATGAAATGTATTGAACAACCAGACATCATGACCAAAATTAGTTTTACCTGATTCAGTGTATTTTTTACACTCTATATCACATGTACAAGTTCCTCATTCCTTTCTGTCTCATTATGTTGTCTTTCCTTGTTTTTGTTTTTTTTTCAGAACCAAGGTATAATAGGGCATTTCTTATATATTTTTTTTAAATTTTATTTTATTTTATTTGAGAACATACTGTACAGAGGGGTTACAATTACATGGGCAGGATAATGCATACATTTCTTACCAAGCATTGCAGCCTCCTCCTTTGTTTACCCTTCACCTCCCTTCCCAGCCTCCTCCCTCCCCCCCACCCAATCATACCCCCCCTCCCCCCCCCCTCCGACATTGTAAAGCTGGTTTTGACATGACATTTTGTACTTCTCATTGTTGCAACAGGTCATTTCTTATATTTTTGCCTTCTAGTTTTCAGAAAGTCTGCAGTTAAATAGGCTTAAGTTCCTTTTGTTAGAAAATTAAAAGCACATTGGGTGGGGTCTTCATCATAATTTTGTTATGATCTCAAATACGCTTTAATTTCTGGCATTTTACCTGTATAATCTCACTTCAGTCTTTTCCAAAGGGCACTGTAGTGGAAGGAGGAAATTCAAAGTGGATTCTGGTAGAGAATTTCTGTTACTAAAAACTCTGGCACATAGTAAGGTATGCAACTCCAAAATTATTCATTAGAGAGATTAGTTGAAAGTCATCTTTTTACACACTAATACTCTTTCCTCAACGAAACCACAGGATTTAAAATAACTAATATTTTTTGAAGTTAATGGCACAAATGTGCACGAATTTTCTAGAAATAAAATGATCACTCATGATCACTGATACTTCAAAGAATGCTTTCCAATAAGAGGAATCCCCTTCAGACATTGTCATACAATGTGTATCTGCCTGGTAACAGAACCCCAAACTAGACTAAGGCATCTAATAGCTATTTAATTTTTGTTGCCTTTTTTGCAATACTGCTTTCTTATCATATTGATTAGTATGAATTCTATGGCCAGTATAAAATCGCATTTGTAATAAAAGTTACTTGATGGGACCTTCATGGATCAGGTGATGTGGGGTTTCTTGTGGAACCCTGCCTGATTCAAGGGAGGAGTTAGTATTGGCATTTGGTATATTTCTCTGTGGTGGAGCAGGGTGCGGCTTTGAGGGTGAAGCCCAGTCTGTGTAGGGCTTTGAAACAGCAGGGAGGGGACAGGAAGGACTAGACTTGTTAGGGGCAGGGTCTCTTGTGGAGTAGGTGGGATTGAGCATGGAGGCTGGCAGGTGGACGGGTTTTTAGGGGAAGGAGATGGGGTCACTGGGGAGGAGGCTGTTTCGGGCAGAGCTTTGAGAAGGAAGAACAAGGCTACAAAGGAGGAGATTACTTAGAGGAGGGGTGCTGGTAGAGCACTGTGAGCCCTTGTGGGATATGTAGGGTGCGGTTTTCCATAAGGCAGGGAAGGGAATGGAGGCAAGAGGCTGACAGAAGGTGGGGATTCTGGTGTAGGAATGCGGAGCTCTGAAGGAGAGGCTTTTCAAGGTCTGACTTTGAGAGGGCCTGGTGGTACTAGGAAGACTTGGTCTAGTAAGGGGCAGGGTTTCTGGTGGAGAATGGCAGGCCTTAGGGAAGTGTGTTAGGGTGGAGACGGGGTTTCTTGCAGAGCAGGATGTAGTCACAATATATGGAGGAGTTTTTCAGGACCAGAGCTTTGTGGTGATAGGATCCAGTGCACTAGCCTAGTTCGGATGGGTTTTCTGGTGTAGCCAGTCACCACTTCAAAAAGAAAAATCAGGTTGGGTGGGGATTTCAGTGTTGCAAGGCAGGACATGGACTTTGGACAGGGTTTCCAGTAGGGCAAAAAACCTTTAAAAAGGGACTATGG
The DNA here is from genome assembly GCF_019054845.1 of Dipodomys spectabilis. Lineage (NCBI taxonomy): Eukaryota > Metazoa > Chordata > Mammalia > Rodentia > Heteromyidae > Dipodomys > Dipodomys spectabilis. Next base: position 911,033 of record NW_024870780.1, read on the forward strand.
AGGGACAAGGATTTACAGTTCAGCCTGCTGAGACTTCCAGAGGGAGGCCAACTGGAGCAGTGGTTTCCAGTGGAGCAATGTGGGTGTCGAGAGATGGGACAGTGTGGTGGGGATTTTCTAGTGGGGTTTTTCTGGAGCAGGGCAGAGCTTGGAGCCATGGGGCTAGTTGGAGGAAGGGCTTTGAGAAGGAGTGGAAGGGCTACAATGGTGTAGGATAATTATGGGCATGGTATCTGATGGCGTAGTGTGTGGATCTGAGGAAGGAGCCAATATGGGGCGGGTTTATCTGGGGAGCAAGGCAGGGCATTGAGAGAGTAGATGTGGGAGGTGGAGAGGCTTGTGGTGGAGCAGGGCCGGCTTTCCAGGCAGGAGATGGGCTATGTGAGAATCTTCTGGCCAAGCAAGGTGGGGCTTCAAGGGCAGTTATAGGCAGGTAGAGGGTTTTGGGTGTAGCATGATGGGCCTTGTGGGAAGAGGTAGGTTCAGGGCTGTGTTTGAGAGGTTAGGCCACTTAGAAGTAGGCTAGTTATGAGAGGAGTTTCTGATGAAACCAGGAGGGGCTTGAGGGAGAAGGATGATTGGGGGTGGGGTTGAAAGGAAAGGGAGGAGCTTGCAGATGCTAGGATACGGCAGCAATGAGACTATGTGTTACTATAGTAGTTAGGGGCGGGGTATCTGGTGATTGAGGTGGGGATTGGAGGGAGGAGCCTGATGCAGGCTGAGTTCTTGGTGCAGTAAGGCGGGACATAGAAGGAGATATGGATGTGGCCTGGTTTCTGGTGGTGCAGAGCAGGGATTCCAGGAAGGGGTGGAGTGGAAGAGGGATTTCCCTATGGCAGAGGAGGGCTTTCAGGAAGGAGTCTGTTTTCAGTCAGGCCTTTGAAAGTTTATAGCAGGGCTCCCAGGGGGTAGGTTATTTAAAGTTGGGCTTTTTAAGGAAGAGGCTGACTGCAAGTGTTTCCAGTGGATCCAGTCAAGTTTTATTGGAAGCAGGGATAGGAAAGGGGCAAGACTTAGTGAAGAGTGGGGCTACAAAACATAAAAAGTTACTATTAATAAATACATTATAAGAACCCCATTTTCTGCCAGTGTAGAATTATATTACTTTTATATGTGCGAGAGATACTGGAGAAAGTAACCAAGTAATAATTCCTTCCTGGTGAAATTTTTCTTTATTCTAGTTGAGTGAAAATAAAACCACAGGACACATCAGGCTCAGAGGCACACAGGAGACTAAGACACATGAAGCATTGGACTTGATTCCCTATCACTACCATTAAGGATCACAAATAAAAAGTTTAAAATTTCTCACTTGGTCATACTGGACACTTTTGTGTTAAAATTGTGAATGAATAGAATTTTTACTCTGACCATTTTAGAAATCCTAAAAATAAGTAGTAATGTTTTAACTTTATACAATATTGGAAAGGATAATAAAATAATTAGGAAAATATAAAATTGTACACAGAATGTTCATTCTCCACCATCAATTCTAATCTAAAAGAATTTAAAACCATAAAATTACCATATAGTTAAGTTACAGCATGGTTTCTTTTCAGTCATGAAAATGGTGACTTAAGCAATGTGTCTTTATCATTGGATGCATCGATGTTAAAACTTCTAAGAATGTGAAGCACTACTATACAGACCCTGAAGAAACTCAGAAGGAGCTGTGAAATGATGTTGGAATAAAATTAATGACTAATTAGAGTAGGAATTGATCTTCACTAGACCAATAAATACTTTCCAGAAGAAAAGGCTACATTGAAAAATAAACAGTGAAAAGGAAGCAGGCAGGCAGACCTTGAAGGAGGCATGATTGCAATCTTCTTTTACCTAAGTTACAGTTACTGACCTATGTTCTTCCCTAATGCCAAATAACAAAGCCGTGAAAATGCAGTAATCATTTTCAAGGGATTAGAATTTACAGAAAGAATTCAATGAATGTATTGATAGAAAGTAAAAATAGATGTGTGAGTTAAAGAGTGAAGAAAATATCCCCAATCCCTGGCCCTCCGCTGTGAGAGAGGTACAAGCCGAAACACAAGGAGAATGGACAGAAGTACAGAAGTGCATACCAGTAGTTCGCAAGATGCAATGATGAATGTAACAGGGGAGAAAATCAACAAGATCATCACAGGACTTAGAACAAATGGAATTAGAGAGGAAGAGGGAGAGAAAAAAGGGAATATTAAGAGTTTAAAAGTGAACATGTCTGCCAGGACTATCCTAAGCATATATTAATTAATTAAAATGAAGGAAACCATGGAATCTATGTTTCTTGAGTCTGGCTTCCTTCGCATAATATGATTGTTTTCCAACTCTTTCCATTTTCTTTTTTTTAATTTAATTTAATTTAATTTGTGAACATACTGTACAGAGGGGATACAATTACATGGGCAGGATAATGTGTACATTTCTTTCTATTTTCTTAAGCAAGGGGATGTGTCATTCTTTCGGATAGAAGCATAAAATTCCATTGTGTATATATACCACATTTTCTTGATCCTATCATCTATTGAGGGGCATCTTGATTGGTTCCATATCTTAGCTATAGTAATAATGCTGCAAAAAACATAGTTGTAGATTTAGTGTGGTTTAGCTTGAGATCATTTCCACAAGTGCCCAGGAATGGGATTGTTGGTTCCAGAACTATGTTCATTTGACCTTACAAAATGATGCTAATTGAAATGAACTCTAAGTCATAGAAACAACAAGTATTTTTTTCAGATATCAACCTTGATGTAGGTAAAGTAGTGTATCTAGATCTTATTTTTATTTCATTTGCCTTTTTCCATTGGTTTATCTCTGGAAATCTCTGTCTTGATTCTGGTACCTTCCGTCTTGTATATGCATTTATCTGATTTGGAGAAGGAAAGGGAAAAAATATAGTGATGAAAGAAGTACAAAGAGTGCCAAATTGCAACAATGATATTCACATGACACTATATTGGAAATGAACTTTACAACTTTGAGGTGAGGGTGAGATGTGGAGGGTGGGAAGGGATATGAGAACAACAATGGAGTGGGTAACACTATTCAACAAGGAATGTACATTACTCATGTAACTGTAACCACTCTGTATATTTTTGAAATGAAATAAAATATAAAAATTGAACCCATCCTAGAAAAGTATATCCTTTTCAAAATAATATATCTGTTACAGTACTTGTAAGGGATTCTAGCTCAAGCTGTTAGACCTGGAAAGGGATATATTGGGAAGCCATCTCAAACAGCAGTCAAAAGGCTGAGAGCTGTGCTCTGGAAAGGTCAAAGAGTCAAGGGAAGACAGGGATATGAGTTATTACCTCAAGAGTATTTAATTTAGAGCTGTTGGACGCTAAAACATTAAGACTTTGTAGACAAGATAGATGTCTGTGTTATGGTTGTAATGACCATTGCTCCCTTCTGCTCCCTAACAATAAGGGATTCAATTATCACTATGTATACAAACAATATCTCATGTCAATAGTTGTAACCACCAGCAAAATTGATGCCTTAGTTTGTGGACATACCTGTAGCCACTGACCACCACCCCCCTCCCCATAGTAGAAGGAATATAAAGCATGTCAAGCAGGATTTAGGGATCCAGAAGCTGGCAATAAGGCTTTGGGTCCTCTGGTGTCTTCTTTCCTATTACTTCCTGTGATTTCTCAGTTCTTTGGCCAGGTATCCCATCATCTTTGCTGTCCCATGGTTGTGGTTAGCGACATTACTGATATTCTGAACACCTCAAAACAAACTATGGAAAAACACTTCCTCAAAGAAGATTGACAAACGTATAGGAGCACCTGGACAGATCCCAAACATCAGCAGTCATACTGTGATCCTCTAGCAAAAAAGTACAATTTAGGAGTATCTTAACTTCTGATAATATAAGAGATGGATAATTGTCCCTTTTGTGTATTTTGTATTGCATAATTTTTCAGAAACACATATACATTGTGAAATAATGTTATTTATTTCATAGGTCACAGACCACGTCACTGGAGTGATGACCCTAATGTCTTATCTCAGTTGCCTGATTCAGACTTGTGAATTGCCTAATTATGAACGTTTCTTCATGAAACTTAACAACACAGAATGAAGTGTCAGGGTTAGGCCATTCCATACCTGTAAGGATTTTTACGTATATTAGAGTAATATACACCTACACTGCTCAGCACTTATGGCACATTGGTATGTTATAATTATCTTCAGATCAGAAACACGCTAGAGCTTAAATTAGAATGATGGGCTACACATTTTCAATGCAAGAGTGATGATCACCTCCTGAAATTATTCTCAGTGGAGAATCCTTCCTATACATTTTACTGACTTAGCATCTACTCTGTGCTTTACCATTATCAGACAGGGTCACACTGTACTGAGCCACAATACTGCAGCAATCTTAGCTGCCTTTGAATTTTACCTTCAATCTTGATGCCAAGGTCAACTCTGCAACTCTAATCACATAGTTAATTGACATCCGAACTTTTCAAGCCTGGTTAAAAATTCAGCTATCACTGCTCATTGCCAGTGTTAAAGATCTCACTCCTTTAGATTTGTTGTGCATCTTCTTGTATTTCCAACACTGCCTTAGATGTTGGTTTTTGACGTAGAGCTTTTAGTTTGCATTTGATTTATGGAGGTGTTAGTGATACCAGTTGAACTGCATATACTATAATGTAAGTAATTTGATGTTTTGACATATGAATTTAATTTTGGCAATTGAAGAAGTGAATACACATCACTCACAAAAGTTTCTTTATGTGTATTGGTATTACTTTATTGTGAACTTCCTAAAAGCCAGCCATGGGAGCACATGTCCCTAATCCCATCACTTCTGTCACTGAGACAAGGCTTGAAAGGTCCAGACCATTTGGCACTTCATAGTGAGAACCTTTCTACAGAGAAGGGGAGAGAATAGCAAAAAGAGCAAATGAATCTTCCAACAGTTTTGTTACATATTCTTTACACTTAGCCATTAAGACCACTATAATAGTATTTTTTATGACTTCTTACCTACTCTTTTCCTGTTCTGAGCTGTTTTGTTTATGGACCTCTAAGAAATCATATAAGAATCGCATAAGAAATCTATATAAATCATATAAGAAATCATAAAAAATAGTTTTGTTGGGATATTTAATCCAAAAGGAATAATTTCAGGAAAGTATTAAGCATATAAAATGTAATGCAGAGCTGGAAAGGTGGCCCAGTGGTAGAGCGCTTTGACATGGATTTGTTCTCCTTAAGCAATTACTCCAGGAATAATAAACAGTGGAACTGAATGATGTTAATTCAAGTATTTCTTTAGAAATTAAACCAATCTTTATTTGCTATAAAGATCACTTACAATGTCATTACCTACACTCTTTTCATTTAAAATATTTATATTCTGTAGCAATGTCATTGCCGTTATTACCATGCATGAGGCCCTGGGTTCGATTCCTCAGCACCACATAAGCAGGAAAAAAAAAGCCAGAAGTGGTGCTATGGCTCAAGTGGTAGCTTGCTAGCCTTGAGCTGAAGAGTTGAGGGACAGTGCCCAGGCCAAGAGTTCCTGCCCCACGACGGGACCCCCCCACACACAAATGTAATGCATTGACTCTTTATTGAAAACTTTAGCAGTTGTAGTTTATTTATTCTGATAACAAAGATTATAAACTAAGTTACAATGGTATTCCAAATGGAACACAGAACTAGAAACATGAAAGGTAGCACTAAAGAATGCTACTGCTACCACTAATTGAGTAAGAATGAAATTTAGGCAAACCTCCCTCAGAGTAAAAGCCACTGGACAACCCCAACATTGCTTTCATTGTTTCATATGAAGAAAAGACTTTTTTTTAAAGTAAAGACAGTTTTTCACAGATATTTATATCAATTAGGTATGTATTTCTTAAGGCCTTCAGGAAGAATGCTGTGATCATGTTGATGGAAGCTGATTTCTTTTTTTTTTTTTTTTGGTCCGGTGGTGGGGCCTGAACTCTGGGCCTGGGTGCTGTCCCTCAGCTCTTCAGCTCAAGGCTAGCGCTCTACCACTTGAGCCACAGCACCACTTCCGGCTTTTTTCTCTTTGCTTATGTGGTGCTGAGGAATCCAACCTAGGGCCTCGAGCATGCAAGGCAAACGCTCTACCACTGAGCAACCTTCCCAGCCCCTGGAAGCTGATTTCTACACAATGGAAGCCGGTGTCTACACAATGTGCAGACACCATTCCAAGCACTGCACCTGCATTAGGGTAATTTTAGTGCTCATGAGTATTTTTCAAGTTAAGAAATGAATTAAGTATTTTATTAAAAACAGAAGTAGGCATAAGGCTAAACAAATTTCCTAAGTACCTAAGACTGATCAGTTGTTGTAGACCCATAATTCAAATCCAGGTTTCCACCAGGCATATCTGAGGATATTCTGTTTCACATTCATTACCTTTCAAGAGCTATGGAGCAGATGAACCCACATTATCTTCCTAATTATGGTAATAACGGCAATGACATTGCTACAGGATATAAATATTTTTAAATGAAAAGGGTGTGGGTAATGATATTGTAAATGATCTTTATACCAAATAAAGATTGATTTAATTTCAAAAGAAATACTTGAATGAACATCATTCAGCTTCCACTGTTTATTATTCCTGTAGTAATTGCTTAAGGAGAACAAATCCATGTCAAAGACACTTGTTGCTGATGAACACAGGCTTTTAGCATTAAGTACCTTGAATATACAGGGAATAGTTTGTTGTGGATATACAATCCAAACAAGTAATTTTTGTGGCTACTTACTTCCTTGTTCTACCAAAGAAAATCTGTTCCGTATTCTAAAATATCAGTTTGAATTAGGTGTGCGTAATATATGTAATGTATGCTATTACATAACATATGAATGTTATAGTTATAATGTATGTATCATTACTGATATTCTATAACTACTATAAATAATATATGTATAAAACTGGTTTTAGTATTATACTGTGAAGGATAGAAGGAATGACAACTTTATTTATATAAATATATTTGTAAGTTGTAGTCACATAAGTTATTTTTGTGCCAATACTGAGACTTGAATTATGGTCTGGGTGTTGTCCCTGATCCATTTCACTCAGACTAGCTTCATATAGCTATCTTCAGAACTCAGCACCTAAGTAGCTTGGATTGCAGATATTAGTCATGTTAAATTTTTTAATTCCATCCTTGGTAGGTTGGTACATAATTATTTTTGAATGTTCAATTATATTATGATAGTCCATTTCTAAACCAATTCAGAATAAATAACTACTTATTGGAGAAAACTATATATTGCAATTGAAATTGTAAGGACCCTACTTTACTATCAATTTTCAAAGATATTGCTAGTTTAATTCTTGGACAGACAATAGAAAAATTAATTTATGTGTGCATAATACATGTAATATACTATATTACATAATATACAAATAATATATTTATAATATATGCATAATTAGGGATATTCTATAATTACTATAAATAATATATGTATAAAACTGGTTTTAATATTATACTGTGAAGGATACAAGGAATGAAAACATCCCTATCTTAACTATCTCATTTTCAACAATATGTAAACTATGCTATAAACATATATCATCAAGAAAGCATACCTGTGTAATCACATATTCACCTTCAAATATTCTCCTCATCACTATCAACATCCTCTAAGATTGGCTACAGTTATCTACAGCAAACACTTTGTGATACTTTCTGAGTAATGTTGCTTGTCTTCATCCTTATCAGCCCTTCATCAACTTCAGTGAAGAGCATTTTCTCCTGCTTTGCCTGTAGATGACATCATCCCAGCAAAGAAACTGTGGCTGGCACTGGTATATTCAGAGGTTCTTTGGTTGTGTTTTAGTGTAAATGAAAACATACTGATTTGAAAATACTATAAATATTCGTTCTTTAAATTTATTGTTAATTTAAATATAATAGGGGTGGTTTTAGTAGTGCACGCTTTTAAATCTAGCTATTTAAAAGTCTGGAAACAGAGGATCATAGTTTTAAGCTAGACTAGGGAAATGAACCATGAGACACTTATCTTCAACTAAGAACCAAAAAGCTAAAAGTGGAGCTGTGGCTCAAATGGAAGACTGGCAGCCTGAGCATAAAAGAAAAGTAAAAGAACCTAGGCCCCTAATTTAAGTCACAGTATTAGCACTCATATACTATATATACATATACATGGTTCCTAAAATATCCTGTGAGTTAATTTGTCAAAACCTGGTCATAGATTACATATGAGGTGTGAAGAAGTATGTAAGTCTGAAGTGACCCGAAGGTATTTTGACAAGACAACTAGAAGAGTTGTCACTTAATCGAATAGTAATGAGGGATAGGTTTGTAGATAAAGATCAAAGCTCACTTTGGGATCTTTTGAGTTTCTTAAAATCAGCAGCTAGGAGTTGTCAGTAGACAGGATGCTATAAAGGACTTGAATTAAAGAAAGAACAGAGCTGGAGGAAAAAAACAGAAATAGTTACATGTACTCAATGGTAACAATCATGAGAAGGAAGATTACAGAACTAAGCCCTGAGATACACAAATATATAAAACATGACAAATGAAGAAAAACTAATAAGGATGTAATGCAGACTTATAGGGATAGGTATTTTTAATGTTTAAGGGCTATGAAGTGATTGTGTGATGACCTAAAATTTAAGAAATTGGTAAGGTCAACTATTCCTTGGGCCAACCGTAGCTGATAGTTTAAGTAAAAAGGGGCCACAATAGTGTGTCTTGATATATCAAAGTGAAACCAGATCAATATTTGGAAAGCCATTTTTTGGACACGTAGTTGGAGTGACAATTACTGTAGTTTGTTCAAGTGTCAGTAGAAGGGTACAGTTTTAGCACAATGATAGAAATCTTTCAGGGATCTGGTAGATTTTCCCTCTGTCTTCAATTTCCCTTTTTTTTCTGAGAACTAAAATATCATCACTGGAAGGCAGTCCCAAATTGTGCTTTTGGCAAGTTACCAGATATTCAGTCTATCACATGCCCAAATGACAGAACGGGAACAGGTATACATTGAGCACTCACAGTAGACTGGTCTCTGGAATTTCTCATGAAGAGCCTTCTGCCGTTGTGGGATAGATAGGGCTGGAGAATATACAAAATAGCCATCATACATTGAAAGTATTCTGCTAAGTTGACACCTGAGATGCTGGATGTTTTAACTGCATTGTATTGATTTTGATGAATCAGTTAATCAGATTCCTTATACCATATCATGTTACTAGACTGTGAAATGCATGTTTATTGCATTTTCTTTGTATAACATATAGTATGTTTTGAAATTTGGTATAAATCATTCATCGTTTTATTTTTTTCAATATGGATTACTTCTAGTTCTTAAGAGTGGGGAAATGCCCTGGAACTTTGTACCTTGAAGTCATATGTTGCCATGTGTCATATCTTATTTTCCTTGTACAGAGTTGGTAATAAATCATATGTAATTTATTTTTTATTTTAATTTATTGTCTATTGCAGAGTTTGAACTAAGGCCCTGGGCACTGTTCCTGAGGTCTTTGGCTCAAGGTTAGCTCTCTACAACATTGAGCCACAGTATCAATTTTAGTCATGTGTGATTAGTTGGTGATAAGTGTCTCAAGGGAACTTTTCTGCCCAAGCTGGCTTTGAACTGTGATCCTCAGATATCAGCCTCCAGATTAGCCAAGATTACAGGCATGAGCTACCAGCACCTGGCTATATGTAATCTAAACTGAAGTTTTCTTCAAGTGTTTAATCCTACATTGAAGTTATTTTTCTTACAAACTTCCTAATACATATGTAATCTATTCTATTTTGAAAAGTACTGTTGTACCTCCCACTTATTTGTGGCATTTCTGAAATCCAAGTTCCTCTGTGTTTCAAGGTGGATACTTTTGCCTGTAACAAGTATTGTTGTTGAACACATAACATCTGGCTACTTAGAAAACAAAAGATGTGAAACTACTGTAGCCAGATAAAGAACTTCCAGGACAATTCAAGGGCAACTCATGTACTCTCTGTGTAGGTGAATAGGGACCATAGAAAAGAAATTCTTATACTTGTAAGTGATTGAGTGTGTGTGCACATAGATGATCACTTGTTTATCTGTTGCTATAGTTTTACACATTCACTAGTAAAACAATATCATATATATATATATATGCAGATCACAGTTTCCAAAATCCAGGGACGACCTCCATGGGCATCACTTTCTTATGTTGCTCTTTGGGTAATAAGAATGAAACCTGGAACTGCCCAGTGGTTGAGAAATTACTCAGCGATTCAAGCATTTATCTTTCAATATATTGCTTGTTCCTAACACTAAAATTAGAAAGACTGTTAATATATAATATATGTTATATATAATATATTTAATATATTATATATAACGTATAATATATTGCATATTATAATATATGCTATATACAATACCTGATAGTAGTATATATTTGTAAGGAAAAATACAATAAACGTATCAATGTCCATACTTTCCTAGCCATGATTAAGTTCAGTAGATTTAGGTGCATTACATCTCAATAGGAAAAGTATACTGAAGTTCTGAGGACCTTGAGCTAGATAAGGAGAATTCCTAAAAGAAGCCTCTCCTCAATTATGAGAAAAGATGTTTGGAAATTTGTTTGGTTTTTTTTTTTGGGGGGTGGTAATGGGGCCTAACTCTGGGCCTGGGTGCTGTCCCTCACCTCTTCACCTCAGGGCTAGTGCTCAACCACTCAAGCCATAGCACCACTTCTTTTTTTTTTAATATTTTTTATTGTGAAAATACTGTACAGAGGAGTTACAATTACATGGACAAGATAATGAGTACATTTCTTATCAATTATTGTAGCCTCCTTCTTTGTTTACCCTTCCCATTCCTTCCTAGCCACCCTCCGCCCCCCCCATTCAATCCCCCCCCCACCAAAGTTGTAAAGTTCGTTTTTGACATGACAACTTGTACTTCTCATTGTTGCAACAGGTCCACCTGTATCCTGATTTAAACGACTAGTTTTTCCCCTTCCCCTCTACAAATTATACTGACATCAAATACAGTGAAAACTGGGGTTATACTGTGAGGGAGGGACATACAAAGCAAAAAGAAATAATCTTATAAATGCATTAGAAACAAATGCATGAAAGAAAAAAACATTTAAATGCATATCTTAGGGTTCATTTTCCTAACATCACCTTATCTGACCTTTTCTGCTTGACTCATACATATACTAGATATTGCAAATAAGGGAAACCATGGGATCTATGTTTCTTTGGGGCCATAGCACCACTTCTGGCTGAGGAATCGAACCCAGGGCCTCATGCATGTAAGGCAAGCACTCTAACCACTGAGCCACCTTCCCAGCCCAAGTTTGGTAGTTTTCAAGAAGAGGAATTTGGCATTTGCTTTGCATCCTTGATTAGTAGGTATCATTTTGCTCCAAATTTTGTCTCCTTTTATGTTCCCTAAACACTTACACAGGATCATCATTCCATAGCATATCGTTAAGTCCTTCTTTTACTTCTTTTATCATTATTGTTTTGTTGTTGTTTTGCTGATGCTGAAGCTTGAACTCAGGGACTAGGCAGTGTCCCTGAGCTCCAGGCTAGTGATCTACCACTTGAGCCACAGTACTACTTCTGGATTTTTCTTCCTGCGCTTGCTTTGAATCATAATACTCAGATCCCACCATCCTGGGTAGCTTGGATTACAGATGTAGGCCACCAGGGCCCAGCAAGTACCTCTCTTTTAGATATTATTCTAAAAGCCTCCTATCCAAGGTCACTCCTAAGATAGTAAATGGAACTATGCCAATAGTTCCTTCACACTCTCATCTCCTGTTATGGCTATAGTGTGTCTTTTCCATCTTATTTTGAACCTACTTGACTGTTCTCTTCCTTATCCATGGTTCTAGGTGTGTTACTAATAATTAACTAAATTTAGTGGGTATAACCCTAAATCACTCAACTATAAATTTCATTTAATTTTTTTCAATGTGATTGTTTTTCTGTACAAATATGAGCTTATACTCAGCTTCTTGCACCTACCTCTTGGCATAAGCAGAGCCTAGGCTTATTCTACCTCAAATACAAGAGGTTAGCCAAATAATTACCTACAGTATTCCTGCCTAGGAGTCAGGACAAGTAGTTGAGTGCTGAAAGAAGCAATGCATTCCTGGCATGGGAAGGGGTGGGAGAGACAAGAGCCTAGAGAGCAAACTGGCAGTCACAACATTTAACAACTTCTCCTTTGGGGAAACTGACCTCCTGCAAAGAGGCGGTGAGATAACACCTAGTGAATTTTCATATATGAAGGAAGTTGTCATGTCTCACTACACAACTCACTTGTAGTCAAAGACAGGGTCATTCTTTTGTGTCCTCCATAGGTCCAGTCTCACTTAATCTCCATCTTAGACTTTGCCCAGACTCTATTTCTACCAGAAGATCGCTAATGAGGAGAAAAGTGTGATCTCTTGGCTTCTGACTGGCCCTGTGGGAACTGAGGCCACTTTTAGTTTTGAACCTATTCCTCCTGACAAGGCTGTGGTGGGTGGTGGGAAAGCTCATTCTCTGAATTGTGCTCTAGTACCAAATCTCTTCAGAGAAAGCCAAGGAATTACAGATTCTGCCTGGGGGGGAAGGGGAGGGACAGGGCGAGGTGAGTTTCTCCATATCCAAAGAGTTCAATTAATATCTGATTATGAGGCCCAGGTGTAGGTCCTTCACCAGATCCTTCAAGCTGGAGTGGATGTTAGCTCAGACTCCAGGCCATCCTCATATTTCTCCAGCTCTTTATCATGAACAAAATGGTCATAGGAGTTGAGTTCAGAAACAAGGAGAAATGAGAAAAGCAGAAGAATCATTGGCACGGGGAGGAATTAGAAACTTTGGGTGAAAAAAAGGGCTCAGAAAATCTAGGATCACTCACATCATTTGGGAATCACATCATAAGATTAGGGAATAAAAGTAATAAATTACTACCTAATTAGTAACTCCACTGCTCTGACTACATTACAAGTGTTCTGTCAAAAGATACTGTCCTAGCTCTATTTTGATGAGGAAAATGGAGCAAATTCACAAAGTTCTCAGTATCTTCATCCATAGCCAGGTTGTTCTTACTCTCTACTTTTCTGTTATTTTTCTTTGCTAGATTCTATCAATGACACTTGAAAGTGTTATCATCTTCAGACATGTAATTACATTTTCTTTTAATCCATTTGTTATAAAAATAAAACAAATTATGGGGAAAACTATGTCTATGGTACATTTTCTTCCAAGGTATATTTATTTTATGTTAAGTATTATTTTAATAGTTTCATTTTTAAAACTTGAGGAAAATATTTTGTTACTATTAGCACTAATTATTGCACCTGTTTTTGTATTTTTCCATGTCTGTATGTTTGTTATTAAGCTTTTAAAATTTTCTCTTCCCCCAACTGTTGCCTTCTTAAAATTTCTTCAAATTATAAACTATATATAATAGTCCTGTATGTGTTCATTGATATATTTAAATTTTGATCTAATATCCACATATTATAGGATATCTTCAAACTCTTATAATTGCTCTGAAAATCTGTATGGAGGTCCCTCATTAAAGCAAAAACACAAAGCCACAAAACCCAGTGAAAATAGGATTAGGTATCTATCCAAAAATATTTAGCAATGATACAGTAGAAACATTCACTTCTCACTGGGTGCCGGTGCCTCACACCTGTAATCCTAGCTACTCAGGAGGCTGAGATCTGAGGATCGAGGTTCAAAGCCAGCCTGGGCAGGAAAGTCTGTGAAACTCTTATCTTCAATAAACCACCAGAAACCCGGAAGTGGCACTGTAGCTCTAGTGGTAAAGCACTCGCATTGAGCTGAAGAGGTGAGGGACAGCACTCAGACCCAGAGTTCAAGCCCATGACTGACAAAAAAAAAAAAAAAACTGATAATGAGCTGAGCTGCTAGAGGTAGTTTCCCTAAAGATCTAAGAGCTAAAAGTGGAGAGGCAAACCCAGAGCTCTGCACCACATCAGTCCACCATGCCAATTGCTTCTACCATAGTACTAGCTACCCAGTTTGCACACTCATGACATTTTTACCCTGATTGTGCCCCACAATCCCTCACAACTTTTACTCTTTCACTTTGTCTATGCTTTCTTGTCCCTGCTAAACTCTTCTGGATGCCTATATTAGCTACCCCAACCCTTGCAAAGCTGTTGCTGCTACCCAATTTCCTGCCACTTCAACTCAGTTATTACAGTCACAATTACCCTTTCCCTGGTATCCTAGTCTCTGCTACTCTTTTCTGCTACCCATAATTCATAACACCATGGTTCCAGCCACTTGATCCCTGACACCCTTGTCTCTGATACCACATTCCCAAACAAAACAAGGGAAGAGTGGGCACAGACAGTCAACTTGGGTACTCCTCTTGCAGGCACATTGGGACATTATTCCTCAGGTATTTAACACAAGGGACTTACTGGCGGTGGAAAGAAATGAGGTTACTCAGAGGTGACTAATATCCAAGGATATCAACTGACAACTTGTTGCTAGGAAAAGAAAGCCCTAAGGTGAAAGTTAATGAGAAAAAGTTTTACAAAGATATTGGGGATGATGCAATAGGTTTAGCTTAGTACCTTCTACTAGTGATCTGAATTATTTTTTGACATAGATATGTAACTACTTTGCATTTTAAAAATTATATGAAGATGCACCTTTGTGTGGTACTTATACTAATTTATGAAATAGTTGCATATGATCACGTTAATGATATTCAATATTTTATGTTCAATGTTATGCTCATGAGGCTGCCTTTGGCAATATGAATTGAGCTCTCTGACAACAAATGGAATTTCATTGTCAAATACTACAAGGAGATTACTGATACTAGTACCAAAATGAAAGCTGGAACAAAAAAACTGAAGAAAGCTGCAAGTTTGATGGGAAGGAGTCAGTGGTAAGGGCTATGATGAAAGAGAAATTTTTCACCATGGAATTTTGGAAGAATAGAATGTGTTTTGTTGAATTACTAGCTTTTTAAACCTTCTTAGAAAGCAGAACATTATTTTTATTCTTGCTTTTTGGTAGCTGTTTAATGAATGGTTTAACAAAAAAATTATCAAAATGACTGAAAATTAAATGATGTGAATTATCAGATTAACATTATACCTAAAGTTGCCCTGAGATGCAGGAAGATTGGATTCTTTTCTATTAAATTAATGGAATAAACTTCCTTTTGAATGGTTGGACAGTCCATGACACTTTTTCCAAAACAAGAAAAGATAATGGAGAGAAAAAAAAAGAGGAAGGAGACTCAATGCAGCTGAAATTAGCATGTTCTCATTTGGAGTTTAATGGTTTTTTTTCTACAAAGAATAAGAATTTCATCTTAACATAATAATTTCAAAATGGATGTGCTACAGGATAGCTTGTAAATGTAATATTTAATGCTGTTGAATTACTTGAAGACAAATGTTTACAGAAAACTTTAAATTCCAGAAAAACTGTAATGTTCCAATAAACACCTGGAAGAAATATAATTTAAAAATTCATGGTTCAAAGCAAACCCTGGCAGGAAAGTCTGTGAGACACTTATCTCCAAACAGGAAGTGGCACTGTGGCTTAAGTGGAAGAGGGCTTCCCTTGAGCTGAAGAACTCAGGGATATGTTCAAACCCAGGCCCTGAGTTCAAGCCCCAAGACTGACAAAAAGAAATTTAAAAAAAAGCATTAGGGATGGGAAGAAGACTCAGTGGTAGAGTGCTTGTCTTGCATGAATGAGGTCCTGGTTTCAATTCCTCTGCACCACCTAAGCAGAAAAAACTGGAAGTGGCGCTGTCACTCAAGTGATATAGCCTTGAGCTGAAGAGCTCAGGGACAGTGCCCAGACCCAAAGTTCAGGCCCCCCTACCAACAACAACAACAACAAAAATTAAAGCATCAAACAACCTGAAGAGGTTGTCCAGAATGAGTGCGGCATTATCCGTTTACATGACTTAGTGACTTGAAACCTAGTTTACCAGGGGAGGTGGTGGGCAATTTGTGTCTTTGCCAAAACCTGCGAAATTATTTTGTACTTTCCCAAGGAGGGACAAAGCAGGGAATGGGGGGAGGAGGATAGGTGTTTGGCGGCCTTGCCTTTTGTTTCAGTGATTGTTTTCTGGAGTCAAATTCAGAGAAATACTGCTTGCAATCCTAGTTGCATGGGCAATGAAGAAGCCATGCCCTCGAAGTGGTCTTTGCATTGTCCTTGGCCCGGTTCCAACCACCACTGGATAATCCAAGTCCCATTTCACGACCAAGATGCCTTGAAGACTACTGATCCACTGGGCAGGTAGACCTAACCACAGCCAGAAAAGGCAAAAAATTCAATGCCGCTGGCAGCACTGGAAATCTACAACAGGCAGAGATTTTTTAATATATTTTATTGTAAAAATACTGTACAGAGGGGGTTCAGTTACATGAGTAGGGTAATGAGTACATTTCCTATCAAGCATTGTTACCTCTTTCTTGTTTTTTTCCCTACCATCCCTTCCTTCCCCACCTCTCCAACTCCTCCCTCCTCAATCCCTGCCTGACATTGTAAATTCATTTTCTACATAGTGTCCTGTACATCTCTTCATCACAATGGGTCAACCTGCAGCCCCATTTAAGCATTTTGCTATATCCTTTCCACTCCCCAAATCACAAAAGTGAATATACAAGATGCAGAACATTGGAATCAAATACAGTGAAAACAGGGATTATACCGTGGGTGGATGAACCTACAAAAGAATCACATAGTGCATTATAAGTATATTAAAAACAAAACCAAGACTGACTTGGGGTATATTTCACTTAACATCAACTTATGTGGTCATAATAACATAACTTTTGATCTTTTCTGCTTGTCCTAGACATGTACTAGTCCTTGCAAATAAGGGAAAGCATGGGACCTATGTTTCTCTGGGCCTGGCTTACTTCACTTAATATAATTTTTAACAAGTCTTTCCATTTCCTAACAAATGGGGCATTGTCATTCCCTCTAATGGAGGCATAGAATTCCATTGTGTGTGTGTGTGTGTGTGTGTGTGTGTGTGTGTATCACATTTTCTAGATCCATTCATCTACTGAGGGGAATCGGGGTTGGTTCCATATCGTAACTATAGTGAGCTATAGTGAGTAATGCTGCAACAAACATGGTTGTGCTGGTAGCTTTGGTATGACCTTGTTTGTGATCATTTGGGTAAATGCCCAAAAGTGGGATTGCTGGGTCATAGGGAGAGCTCTATGTGTAGTCTTCTGAAGAACTTCCATACTGCTTTCCAAAGTGGTTGAACAAGTTTACATTCCCACTAACAATGCAGTAGGGTTCCCGTCAACATCTGTAATTATTACATTTCTTGATTATAGACATTCTAACTGGAATGATGGGTGATCCCAATGCTATCTTTATTTGCATTTCTTTTTTTTTTGATTTAATTTAATTTTATTTGTGAACATACTGTACAGAGGAGTTACAGTTACATGGGCAAGATAATGCGTACATTTCTTACCAAGCATTGCAGCCTCCTCCTTTGTTTACCCTTCACATCCCTTCCCAGCCTCCCCCTCCCCCCCAATCCCAATCCTTCTCCTTCCCCCCCCCCGTCCCCTCCCTCCCCGCACCAACGTTGTAAAGCTCGTTTTGGACATGACAACTTGTACTTCTCATTGTTGCAACAGGTCCACCTGTATCCTTAAACAACTGGTTTTTCCCCATCTCCTCCACAAGTTATACTGACATCAGATATAGTGAAAGTAGGGGTTATACTGTGGGGGAGGGACATACAAAGCAACAAAGAGATAATCTTATAAATGTGTTAGAAACACATGCATGAAAGAAAAAAACATTAAAATACACATCTAAGGGTTCATTTTCCTGACATCACATTATCTGACCTTTTCCGCTTGACTCATACATATACTAGATATTACAAATAAGGGAAACCATGGGACCTACGTTTCTTTGGGCCTGGCTTACTTCACTTAATATAACTTTTTCCAAGTTTTTCCATTTCCTAACAAATGGGGCAATGTCATTCTTTCTGATGGAGGCATAGAATTCCATTGTATATATATACCACATTTTCTTGATCCATTCATCTACTGAGGGACATCTGGGTTGGTTCCATATCTTAGCTATGGTAAATAATGCTCCAATAAACATAGTTGTGCTGGTAGCTTTAGTGTGGTCTTGTTTGTCAACATTTGGGTAAATGCCCAAAAGTGGGATTGCTGGGTCATAGGGGAGCTCTATGTGAAGTTTTTTGAGGAACCTCCATACTGCTTTCCAAAGTGGTTGAACAAGTTTACATTCCCACCAACAATGAAGTAAGGTTCCTTTCTGTCCACATCCCCTCCAGCATCTGTTGTTGTTAGAGTTCTTGATTTTTGCCGTTCTAACTGGAGTGAGGTGATATCTCAATGTTGTTTTGATTTGCATTTCTTTTATGGCTAGGGATGTTGAACATTTCTTCATGTGTCTATTGGCCATCCTTCTTTCTTCTTCAGAGAAGTTTCTCTTTAAGTCTTTGCCCACTTATTTATTGAGCAGTTGTTTCTTTGAGGATTTGTTGTTGGGTTTAATTTTTTGAGTTCCAAGTATATTTTAGATATGAGACCCTTGTCCGTTGTATGGCTAGTAAAGATCTTCTCCCATCCGTGGGCTTTCTATTGATCTTCCTAGCTATGTCATTTGCCCTGCAGAAGCTCTGCAACCTTATGCAATCCCATTTGTCCAACCTTTCTTTGATTTGTTGTGTTTCCGGGTCTCTATTCAGAAAATTTCGGCCTGAGCCAAGGAGACCCAGGGTTTCTCCTATTCCGTCCTGTAATGTTTTCAGAGTGTCTGCTTTGAGTTCAAGGTCTTTGATCCATTTGGAGTTGATTCTGGTGCAGGGTGATATATAAGGATCTAGCTTAAGTTTTCTACATGTAGTTAACCAATTTTGCCAGCACCATTTACTGAAGAGGTTGTCTTTCTTCCATTCTATTGTTTTAGCTCCCTTATCGAAGATTAGATGGCTATAGGTCTGTAGGTTTATTTCTGGGTTTTCAATTCTATTCCATTGGTCCTGAGGTCTGTTCTTATGCCAATACCAACCTGTTTTGATTACTATGGCTTTATAGTAGAGTTTGAAGTTTGGTATTGATATTCCTCCAGCAGTGTTCTTTCCATTGAGGAGCGTTTTTGCTATTCGGGGTCTTTTATTGTTCCATATGAATTTTTGGATTGCCTCTTCTATTTCCTTGAAGAATGAGGGTGGAATTTTGATAGGTATTGCGTTGAATTTGTAGATAGCCTTGGGAAGTATTGCCATTTTCACGATGTTAATCTTTCCAATCCAGGAGCATCTGAGGTTTTGCCATTTTTTAAGTTCTGTGTTGATTTCCTTTTTCAAGATTTTAAAGTTTTCATCATAGAGGTCCTTCACTTCTTTAGTTAAGTTAATTCCTAGGTATTTTATTTTTTGTGGGGCTATTACAAATGGAGTTGCTTTCCTAATTTCAGCCACACTTTTCTCATTGTCGGCATACAGAAAAGCCATTGATTTTTGGGGGTTAATTTTATAACCTGCTACTTTGCCAAAGTTTTGAATCAGCTTGAGTAATTTGGGAGTGGAGTCTATGGGATTCTTTAAATACAAGATCATGTCATCTGCAAAGAGGGAGAGTTTTATTTCTTCTTTCCCTATTTGGATCCCCTTTATGTCTGCATCTTGTCTTATTGCTGTAGCTAGGCATTCTAATACTAGATTGAAGAGAAGTGGAGAGAGTGGGTATCCTTGTTTTGTTCTTGAGTTAAGAGGAAATGGCTTTAGTTTTTCACCATTGAGTACAATGCTGGCTGTAGGTTTGTCATATACAGCCTTTATTGTATTGAGGAATGTTCCATGGATTCCTAATTTTTCCAAAACCTTCATCATAAAGGGGTGGTGGATCTTGTCCAATGCTTTTTCTGCATCTATTGAGATAACCATGTGGTTCTTATTCTTGCTACTGTTGATGTGATGAATAATATTAATTGATTTGCGTATATTGAACCAGCTTTGCATCCCTGAAATGAATCCTGTTTGATCGTGGTGTATGATTTTTTGGATGAATTGTTGAAGTCGGTTGGCCAAAATTTTGTTGAGAAGTTTTGCATCAATGTTCATCAAAGAAATGGGTCTATAGTTCTCTTTCTTTGATGAGTCCCTGCCTGGTTTTGGGATGAGGGTTATGATGGCTTCATAGAATGTGTTTGGTAGTGAGCTTTCTCTTTCAATTTCATTGAAGCGTTGGAGGAGTATTTTTGTCAGCTCTGCTTTGAAGGCCTTGTAAAATTCCGCTGTAAAACCATCTGGTCCTGGACTTTTCTTAGCTGGGAAGTCTCTTATTGCTGTTTCTATTTCAATGCTTGATATGGGGCTGTTAAGCTGGTTTAACTCATCTTGGTTTAGTTTTGGCATGTCAATATTTGCTAGGAAGAGGTCCATTTCTGTCAAGTTCTCAAACTTATTAGCATAAAGTTTTGAGAAGTATTCCCTTATAATGTTCTGAATCTTGGTTGTTTCCGTGGTGATGTTTCCATTCCCATCTCTGATTTTATTAATTTGGGTGTGTTCTCTTTTTTCTGATAAGATTTGCTAAGGGTCTGTCAATTTTGTTAAGTTTTTCGAAGAACCAACTCTTTGTTTTGTTGATTCTTTCTATAGTTTTTTTGGATTCTAATTCATTTAATTCTGATTTAATTTTGGTTATTTCTTTCCGTGTACTGGATTGGGGTTTATGTTGCTGCTCTTTTTCAAGGAGGTTTAGATGTGTTATTAAATTGTTTGTTTCAGATCTCTCCAATTTGTTGATGTAGGAGCTCAGAGCTATAAACTTGCCTCTGAGTACTGCCTCTGCTGTGTCCCAGAGGAGCTGGTAATTTGTGTGTTCATTTTTGTTGAATAGCATGAACATTTGAATTTCCTTTCTAATCTCTTCCATGACCCACTCTTGATTCAGCAGTGTGTTGTTCAGCCTCCATGTGATACCGGACTTTCTTTGGTGGCTTTTGGTGTTGAGTTCTAATTTTATTCCCTTGTGGTCAGAGAGAATGCATGGTATAACTTCAATGTTTCTGAATTTAGACAAGTTTGCTTTGTGGCCTAAAATGTGGTCTATTTTAGAAAACGTTCCATGTGCTGCTGAGAAAAACGTGTATTCTGATGCTGCTGGGTGAAATGTTCGGTAGATTTCTGTTAAGTCTAGTTGATCTATGCAGCTGTTTAAATCTGCGGTTTCTCTGTTGAGTTTTTGCCGAGTTGATCTATCTAGTGGGGAGATTGTGGTGTTAAAATCCCCACCAATTAATGTCTTTGGATCTATATGGGATTTGAGGGAAAGTAGTGTTTCTTTGATAAATTTGAGTGCTCCATTGTTTGGCGAATAGATATTTAGAATTGTAATGTCCTCCTGAAGGAGAGATCCTTTAATTAGTATGCAGCGTCCTTCTTTATCTCTTCTCACGAATTTTAATTTGAAGTCTATTTTTTCTGATATTAAGATTGCAACTCCCGCCTGTTTATGGGGTCCGTTTGCTTGGTAGATTTTGTTCCAGCCTTTAACATTGAAAATGTGTTTGTTTTTATGGGCAAGATGTGACTCCTGCAGGCAGCAGATAGAAGGGTCTTGTTTTTTAATCCAACTAGACAGTCTGTGTCGCTTAATTGGAGAGTTCAGTCCGTTAACGTTAAGAGATAGGACTGAGAGGTATTTGGGAGTTCCTGCCATGTTATCCACCTTCTTGGGGGCTGCGAAAACTGGGTTCTTCCTATGGTTCTTGGATTCTCAGTTTGGGTGCAGTTTCTTGGCCTTTGTTGCGGTCTTGTTGGTTTTCTATGTGTAGGACATCTTTAAGAATCTTTTGTAGGACTGGTTTGGTGGAGATGTATTGTTTCAATTTTTCTTTGCTATGGAAAGTTTTTATTTGGCCTTCAGTTATGAAGGAGAGTTTAGCTGGGTACAGTATTCTTGGTTGATAGTTGTTTGTTTTTAGGGCATGGCATACATCATTCCAGGCTCTTCTTGCTTTGATTGTCTCTGCTGAGAAATCTGAGGTAATTCTAATTGTTTTCCCTTTATAGGTGATTACCCTTTTCTCCTTGACAGCTTTAAGGATCTTTTCCTTGGTCTGAGTTGATCCTGGGTGGATTATAATGTGACGGTGGGATGTCCTATTCTGGTCTGGTCTATTTGGGGTTGTAAAAGCTTCTTGTATCTGAATAGGCCTATCTTTTTGTATGTTTGGGAAGTTCTCTGCTAGGATCCTGTTAAACAAATTTCCTAGACCATTAACTTCTGTTTCTAGGTGCTCCTCTACACCCATTATCCTTAGATTAGGCCTTCTGATGGTGTCTTCCAGGTGTTGGATAGATCTATCATATTTCTTGGACTTGTCTTGGATGGTTGTATGTTCTTTCTCTATAATATCTAGGCTGTCTTCAATCCCTGAGATTCGATCTTCTGCATGGTCTAACCTGCTGTCAAGACTCTCTACTTTGTTTTTTATCTCTTTTCCTTCTAATTGGTCAGCTTTGATGGTTTCAAGTTCTTTGTTGAAGCTCTGTTTTAGGTATTGTATGAATTTCTTTACTTCCTTAATTTGGTGTTCAGTGTTTGTTCTCAAATCACTTAGTTGATTGGTTATGGTTTCTTTGGACTCCCATTCCTTCTGTTGGGTTCCATTCAGCATTCCCTTTGTGGTCTCCCTGACTTCCTTCAGCTCTTTGTTAATGGATTCCATGAATGCCTTTAGTGATCTTTGTGTGTTCTCTACCTGGTCTCTCAATTCCTCAATTACTCTTTGATTAGCTTCCTCCCGTTTGTGGGATTCCTGCAGTTCTCTTTCCTCCCATTCATGGGATTCCTGCAGTTCTCTTTGAGTGTTCTCAGCCTGCTCACGCCATTCCTCCCTTTCTCTTTGAGTATTCTCAAGTTGTTCACGCAAATCCTGTATCAGTTTTTGAGTAGCTTCCTCACGCTTATGATATTCCTGTATAAACTTTTGGGATGCTTCCTCTCTCTCCCTATCACGCTCATACAGAGTCCTTTGTAAGTTGTCAAACTTCTCATTTATCATGTTTGCCACCATTGTTTGTAGAGCTATTTGGGAACTCTCCTCTGGATTGTTCATTATCTGATCTGACCCCTGATTATCAAGATTGGGATTTGAGGTACCCGGATTTGCCATTTTTCTTGTGTTTTTTCGGCTTACTCTGCCCATTTGAGATGAAAATAGCACCAGTTTTGTGCTAGAACACTATCTTAAGGCAACCATCAACCAAAGTTTGCATTTGTACAGTCAATAGTCTACAGATACAATCTAGTTCAACAGATACATCTATTCAACATCAAACAACTATATGTTAATGGGCTTCGAACCACAGAGAAGAATTTGGAAAACCAGAAATTTTTAGGGTTAGGGAGAGATCTGGGTAAAAATTAGGAATAGATTGTTGTGGGGAGGCACAGGGAGACTTAACTATGTCCTAATCTCAATGCAGGAAATAGGTTGGGTAGGATGCAAGTAGAGAGGGAGAGAAAAAGAAGAAAGGGAAAGGGAAATGAAAAGAGACCAGAAAAAAAATTAGAAACGTAAAAATTAATATAGTTATGGAGATTGAAAGACCATCTATTTAGAGAGGAATGTGAATATAATGAGAAAACAGGAGGGAGATAGAAGAGATGTGAAAAACTTAAAAAATGCTTAAAATATTATATAGGTATAAAGAGGTAGTACTGCTATTAAGGAATTTAAGTCTCAGAGGTTTTGGATTGAGTAATAAATTTGTGGATTAAGTGTGTACACAATGGGGGATAGGGTCTACTAGTTAACTATGGGTTTATCTGAGGATGTGCAGGACAAGAGTTAAGTCACATACAGAAGAACAAAAGAAAGGAAAAGGTGAAAAGGATAAGAAAGGGAGAAAAAAAAGATCAGAAGTACAGTAGAGCTAGACAAAAAACAAAATTAAGAAAGAAAGAAAAAGAGAGAGAAGACAAGAAAAGAAAGGAAAACGTACATTCACATATTCCTAAAATAAAAATTATATGAGGGAAAAAAAAGTTACTGGAAAACAATTATTTTTTCAAAAAAGGCAAAAATTAAAGATTAATAAAAGTTTTAGAAAAGGAAAAAAAAATATTTATATATATAAGGTTCCAAAAAAAAAAAAAAAGAAAGAAGAAAAAAAAGTTCTTTGATTTTTTTTTTGATTTTTTTGGGAGGGGTGGGAAGAATCCTGTATCTCCCTTTTGTCTGTAACCAGCCTCTTGTTGGAGTCTCTGGTCAGCTTGAGGTCCTGTGGCTTGATTGGTTTCTTAAGTCAGTTTGTTCGAACAGGCAGAAAAATGCTCTGCTTTACCCAAGATTTTGAGATCCCCCTCCCAGGTTAGTTTAATGGGAGGGTGATCTGCTTTGAGAATCACAAAAGAGGGGTGATGAGGCTAGGTTCTGGTAGAGTTGAGGCCTTTCAACAAACAGTAGCTTTTCCTTGGGGCTATTTTGTGAAAAATTCCCAGAGCCCACCCTGGAGCCATTCTCAGGGTTTTTGTTTTTCAATTGATTGTGGAGGCTGCTAGAGGGAGGGGCAGCCTCTGGCTCTGGTTACCCAGTGAGGAAAGCCACTCCAATGGCTGGTGCCTGGGCTGGGTGACTTTTCCCTGGATGGAGCTGAGTCTGGCAGGTCACTTCGCCGTTAAGTTCTTGTGACCTGTTAAATGACTCGTTTTATTCCAAGGCCTGAGTTGGACCTAGCAGCTCCTGCGAGCTTTGTCGGTATCCAAGATGGAGATCACCGGTGCTGGGGGGGAGGGGTGGCCTTCCCTCCTCTGCTCCCTGAGAAGGAGTGAGGACGTCGGGCTTCTACTCACGCCGAGTCTTGGATCCTGGGTCGTCTCTGGTCTGCAAAGTGCAGGATGAAGATGTCTGCTCCTTGTCGGTTCTTGCTGGTGTTGAGTAGAATCCTTTCGCCCGCTGCCTCTGGCTCCTTCGTCCCGGACTCTCTGTGTGAGCGCTCAGGTAGGGCCGCGGCTGCGGTCGCCGCTGCGACCCTGCCGCCGCCGCGGCGGCTGCTGGCAGGCTCTCAGATGTGTCTCCTTGTCTTGGCTTCCCCTCTCTTGTCTAACTCTCTGTCCTGTGATGGCACACTTAGTGTGATTCTCTGGCTTAGGACTGTTCACTGGAAATCTAAAACTGCTTTCTATGCGAGAGCTTGTTCAGATTCCAGCTTCTCCTCCGCCATCTTCCCGGAACTCTGCATTTCTTTTATGGCTAGAAAAGTTGAGCATTTCTTCATGTGTCTAATGGGCAGTTTCATTTCCTCTTCAGAGAAATCTCTCTTTAAGTCTTTAGCCCACTGAGTTATCCAGCAGTTGTTTCTTTGATGATTTGTTGTTGGGGAATTTAATTTTTTAAGTCCTAAGTATATTTTAGATATAAGACCTTGTCCATTTTATGACTCATGAAGATCTTCTCCCAGTACGTGGGCTGTCTACAGTTCTTGTTAGCTTTGACCTTTGCCTTGCAGAACCTCTGCGGTTTCATGCAATCCCATTTGCCCAACCTTTCTTTGATTTGTTTTGTTTCTTGTTCTCTATTAAGAAAATTTCGGCGTGTGCTAAAGAGCCCTAGAGTTTCTCCTATTCCTTCATGTAAAGTTTTCATGGTGTCTGCTTTTATTTTGAGGTCTTCTGTCCACTTGGAGTTGATTCTGGTGCAGGGCGATATATGCGGATCTAGTTTTAGTTTAACAGGTGTTTAACCAATTTTGCCAACACCATTTACAGAAAAGGCTATCTTTTTTCCACTCTATTTTTTTTAGCTCCCTTGTCAAAGATTAGGTGGCTATAGGTCAATGGATTCATTTCTGAGTCTTCAGTCCTTTTCCATTGGTCCTCAGGTTTGTTCTTGTGCCATTATCAAGGTGTTCTTATTACTATGGCTTTTTAGTCTAGTTTGACATTTGGAACTGATATTGCTTCAGCACTGTTCTTTCTGCTAAGGATTGACAAACCTACAGCCAGCATTATAGTTAATGGCAAAAAGTTAAAATCATTTCTTATAAATTCAGGAATGAGGAGCTGGGAATGTGGCTCAGTGGTAGAGCGCTTGCCTTGCATGCATGAGGCCCTGGGTTCCATTCCTCAACACCACATAAGAAAAAGAATAAAAGCCGGAAGTGGCGCTGTGGCTCAAGTGGTAGAGTGCTAGCCTTGAGCTGAAGAGCGGCGGGACAGTGCCCAGGCCCAGAGTTCTTGCCCCATGACTGGGGCATGAATTAAATAAATAAAATAAATTCAGGAATGAGATAAGGATGTCTGCTCTCTCCACTCCTCTTCAAATTAGTATTAGAATGCTAGCTGGGGCAATAAGACAAGATACAAACTTAAAGGGGATCCAAATAGGGAAAGATGAATTAAAACTATCCCTTTTTGCAGATGACATGATCTTGTATTTAAAGAACCCCACGGACTCCACTCCCAAGTTACTTGAGCTGATCAGAAACTTTGGCAAACTAGCAGAATATAAAATTAACCCTCGGAAATCAATGGCTTACCTGTATTCCAATAACAATAAGAGTGAGGCTGAAAATAGGAAAGCAATACCTTTTTAATATTCGCAAAAATATAAAATAGCAAGGAGTTAACTTAAGAGGTGAAGGACCTCTATGATGGAAACTTTAAAAACCTGAAAAAGAAAATGAAAGCAGAACTAAGGAAGTGGGAAACCTCCCACGCTCCTATTTTGGGAAGATTAACATCATGAAAATGGCAATACTGCCAAAGGCTATTTCCAAATTCAATGTGATACCTATCAATATCCCAATCTCACTTTCAATGAAATAGAAGAAGCAATCCAAAAATTCATATGGAAGAATAAAAGACCCCGAATAGCAGAGAGGATTTTTGTGATTCTCATTTTGTATTACCACTTTCATTCTACAAAGTAATCTATGGATTTTAACTTTATTCACTCCCTTTGGATAAACCTCACAAAAACCCTGCCTCTAGCTCCCAAGACACCTAACTCTTAGGTCTGGACAATTGTTCCTAGATAGTGAATTACTTAGTTGTATTTTGAACGCATAAAACATGCATATAAAACTAGCACATTTTGATCTCATGAGAAAACTGCCTTTTTCCCTCTCTCAAATTCATTTCTTGATAGGCATTTTTAGAAAGAATCTATTTTCCTTTTTAGATGAAAGGCTTGTAGGAAACTATGTTCATAATCTGGCTCTTCCTCCTGCACCTCAACACCTAAAACACAAATTTCACAAAGAATTTATAAGAAACAATACAAAAACCAAACACTGGGAAATGCTCAGATGCAGAGAGTTTTACAAAACCCAGAATATAACTCTGCTGTCTGAGGCTGGGGCTCTCTGTGTAAATTAAGAAACCCGAAAAGAGCAGCCAGGAGTACCGGACATGAGTGTCCCTGGCTGATATTCCATGGACAAGGAGCATGGAGGGGCAACCTAAGCCTGCAGGAGAGTGTCTGGAGGAAAGTTTCCCTGCCAGCCTGAGTACAAAAGTTGGCATCACCCCACCTGGGCCTGTATTTCTTGTCTTCTCCCCACAGCTGAGAACAATTGTCCCCTGCTCCATGGAGGATACTGTACAAGCTGATCCCCAGAGTGGTTTGTTTTGTCTACACTCCTTCCTAGGTGGGTGCCCCCCCACCGTGTGTGTGTGCTCTCAGGGGCCCCTTAGGGCCCAGGCCCATGGGGCTGGTGGGTGTTAGATGTGGGTCAGTGGCACTGTGTCATTCACGCAGCAGCTTCCCTAGTCCAACAGCAGGTACACCCTGATATTCTCCCACAGTCTCAGGTGAGGTGCCCAGAAGCACCCGAGTTGGGTAGGCTGCCACTAGGATCCTACTTCATCAGAGGGGCTAGATGAAGTGGCTGCTGCCTGAATTACTAATTATTTTATGGAGCAGTTATAAACAAATTGATACATATTACTGTATGATATATAATGCTATATCCTTTGAGTCTACAAAATCATTGAACTTGATACTAGCAAGAATGTATTTTATTTTATGTGTTTATAAGGCCATAATGGCAAACTGAAATGAAAGTACAACAAAACTCTTCTCCAAAAAACACATTCTAAAATCACAGAATTTGAAAAAAATTGTATGTAAGTAGTGCAAATGAAATTATACTAGGATAGTAAAATACACACAAAAATATTACATTCATTACATTCAAAAGTAAAATAAATAAGTACAGAAAGAATTCCTACTGGATAAAAAATATTACAATGGTTTAACAGGTAGAAGTGATATAAGTTATATGTTTTCTTGTTATAAAACTTATTTATATCTCCCTGGTCTGTTTATCTTAGTGAAGGAAAACGTTAGAAAGCAGAAATTATGTGGCATCTCTTACTTCCAGTACTACAAAGGAGAGTGGCACTTCCTAATGGGTGTCCTGGGATGACACCCACATCCAGCCCATGTAGACCCATCAGAGGTCCCTGTGGTGACCCTGAGGGGGTCTGGAAAACCACACTGCTGCTGCAGCAGGTGCAGTATTTGTTGTGGTGGGCTGCATCCAACAAGGCTCCACCAGTGACCAGACCAAGCAACCCAGCCTCAGGTGCCAAAGCCAGGAGGTAAGGCAAGGCAGACCCCAAGTCCTGCCTTCCATGTGTGTGCCTGCACTGCCAAGGCCAGACCCATTCCTGCTTTGGATACCAATGAGGGTAGGGGATGAGCCCATTGCTGCCAAACGGAGCATCCCCGGAATGGCACCCAGAGCTGGGCCCATGTGGACCAGAAGGACAATGGAGGAGGCTACACAGCAAAGCCAAAGGGGCTTTGAGTCCCCAGTGCTGCTGCTCGTGCACTGCAAGTCCAGGCTCCTCTGGCACTGATGGGCATATGCAAGGATGGCTCCATACCTGAGACCACAAGGAACAGAAAATGGAGGTCTATGGGGATGCTGAAGGGGCTCCAGGGTGCTGAGCTGCCACAGCTGTCACAAGCCCGCTACCAGAGGGGTCAGCACACGACTCTAGTCTCCAGAATGCCCTAAAGTCTGAACCAAGGCTGGGCTGCCTGGCCCCAAGGGGGTGAACTGTCCACCAAGCCTTCCTTCTCCTGTGGACTGTGCAGTGTACAAACATGATGTCCTCCACCCTACACCCATGGGGGCAGGCAGTGACCCCAGAACAGTCTCACTGGGATGGCACGTGAACCCAGGACTACCACAGACCAGTACCATCACAGCTGACAGAGGAGAGGGCAGCAGTGGCTCAACTTCAGCCTCATGGCTGCCAGCTCCTGGGTGAAATGGAACAAGTGAGACTGGGAAGGGAGGTGGGCAGGGTGGGCAGGGCTCATCTGGCAATGCTGAGGACCATGCACACACACATCCCTTCGCTGCACATCCACCACAAGGGAGGGGGTCCCACTTCTCAACGGGTGACTTGAAGAGGCCCCACACCCACAGGGACTACAGAAATGGAAGTTCACATGGTGATATTGAAAGGGCTCCAGGGTACAGCCTTGCTCCTGCACTGATCAACTGGCACAAAAAAAAAAAAAAAGGGGAAAAATGACCACTAACCCTTTTCATCAATGATAACCTATTATACTTTCAAAACAGTTTTACTTTCCTCTTGTCCTATATTTTTGCGTGGGACCCTCTGAATTAACCAGAAGTCTCCAGGATTTCTTCATGCACAGTAATACAAATAAATACAGATTCTATTCTTCTTTGAATTAAGGGAGGTTGCATTTAGTTTTTTCCCATATTTGATTCATGAAAAAGAAATCCTAACATATATCCATAAAACACAAAACTCATGCTACCCAGAGAGAAATAATCACATGATTAGTGGTTCAAATGATATTTCATCTTTGCATTTCTTTAGAAAACTGCATACTTGGGGCTGGGAATGTGGCTCAGTGGTAGAGCGCTTGCCTTGCATGCATGAGGCTCTGGATTTGATTCCTCAGCACCACATAAGCAAAAAGCAAAAAGCCAGAAGTGGCGCTGTGGCTCTAGTGGTAGAGTGCTAGCCTTGAGCTGAAGAACTGAGGGACAGTGCCCAGGCCCAGAGTTCAGGCCCCACAACCGGACCATCCCCCAAAAAGAAAAAAAGCAAGCAAGCAAGAAAGAAAACTGCATACTACTTTCTACAATGAGAATATTAGCCTGTATTTTGACCAAGAGAGTACAAAATTTCCTTTCCTCCACACTCTCACAACATTATTACCTTCTGAGTTTTTTAAAGGGCAGGTTTTTACTATGTGCAGTACCCCAGACTGGCCTTAGAATCAAATCCTCTTACTCCAACCCCCTAAATGCTTAGAATTACAAGCCTTTACCACCACACCTGGCTTCTTTGATTTTTTTTTGATAAGAGTTATAATAGTTATGAAGTAGTATCATAGTAATTTTGAGTTGCATTTCTCTAATGACTTCTGTTCAGAAAGCATTAAGCCAGCGTAGAAGGGGTATCAAACACAAATTTGTAAACCCACTGGTGATTTTCAGGGCTTTTTGGAAAGCAGGTCTATTCAGAACTTTTGTCCATTTTAAATCAAGTTTCTTGTTAATCTCATCTTTAATATCTCTATACAAAATGAATACTTAATTCAATATAGTAGAAAGGAAAAATTAAGCAACTCCTAACATTTTTCACTTTTCAATAAAATGATATTGCTTAAATCAATTTCTGTTTATGCTTGAGACTATACTACTCAATTTGGTTAGACCTTTTACAAAGCTTTATATACTTTATTTATTTTATGTTGATTGCTCTTTCCAAATCCTGCGTGTCTAATTTTGGTTTCTTTCAGTCTCATGTAGTTCAGATTTCAAACTGAAGAATGAATGGAAGGAAACAAACAAAAAAATAGTTACTCTCATCTGATGATGCCTCTACAAGAATGAGGAAAGAGTTCATCCTGCTAAGGATCTATGATAGAATTTCAAAAAGAGAATTCATTCTTCTAGGTTTTCCCTATCTTTGTGATGTACCTTAAATTATATAAAACAAAATATACTGCTCAGATACTCTTACGTTTCATCAGTTTTGTACATTTTCATAAGGACTTCACATCTGTCTACAACATTCCTTCTTTATAATGTCCCTGATATTTTTACATTATCAAGACATAAGATAACCAGCTTGATTTACAGCATGAGAAGTTATCCTCCTGGCTTCCCTAGAAGCAGAGCATGGTCAATAGATAACATTACTTCTAGTTGCTCACCACATGTAATGGTTTCTGTAATACATTTTATTTAGTATTTAAAAAATTGTTGGTTAAACTCAAAGTTCATTCATAGAAGTTTGTGTTGAGTTTTTCACAAGTTTTATTTCTATTAATTCTTAAGTTAACATTTGCTATAATGCTAATATTATTACCATTTAAGTGTTGGGAAAAATTGTAATTAAAGGCAGTAAGGGCATGGCCCAAATACACACAGTGAGGAAGAAAATGAGTAAAAGTTTCCAAAAATTTTTCAGCAATACAGAAAAGGTAGGCAAAAATCTCACCATTCTTTTACACTCTAAATTCAATATTCATGTTGCTCAAGAAATAATAGCATAGCAATTATTGCCCATGATGATTGTTTTCTGTCACAATTTGTCTTCAACACAGACTGTGTTGGTGACATTGCGTTATCACGCACAGAATTGAACTTATACATTGAGTTCCAAAGACAGCCAAATTTCTTCTGTCCTACAGTTCCATTTTTCTTTTTAAAAAATACCAAAACTTTTAAATATCATCACTTTCTGTCTTTTAGAATCCAAAAGAGAAATAAATTCACATTTAATTTAATAAATTCACCTTTACTTTTAAAGCAAAATGCTTTAAAAGTAGGAGATGATAAAAACAGGCCCCCATGAAGTAAATTTTCTTCTACTTTTAAAATTATTCTGAAAACCTTGTGCTCGTTGGTCACTCCTGTAATCTTGTTTACTTGAGATATCTACTCAGGAGGCTAAGATCTGTGGATAACAGTTGGAAGCCAATCAGGGCAAAAACATTTTTGAGATTATTTTTCAAAATATTTAATGAACTAGGAAAGAGCCAGGAGTGGAAATGTAGCTCATATAGTAGTTCACCAATCTAGAGAGGAAAGGCCTACCAAGACCTTAAAGCCCTGAGTTCAAATTCTCAGCACTCCAACACACTTGTGTGCACACGTGCACACACACACATTTATTCAAAATACCTTCATGTCAGTGTTTTGCATTTATTTATTTGTTAATGAGATTATATGGATAAAATAAGGGAAATTAAATCTTCAATCTCAGAACATTTTTATACATTTTTTTTATTTTAAAAATACTGCACAGAGAAGTGACATTTACATGAGCAAGGTAATGAGTACATTTCCTAACAAGCATTGTTACCTCCTCCTTTATATTCCCCCACCATCCCTTCTCTCCCACCTCCGCAAGTACACTCCACTCCTCCTCTCTCCTTCCCCTGCATAAATTGTAAAATTCATTTTCAACATAGTGTCTTGTGCATCTCATTGTTACAATGGGTCAACGGGTATCCCTATTTAAGCATTTTGTTGTTTTCTTCTTCTCCCCAAATTAGAGAAACATATATACAAGATGTAGGTGCACCAACTTCAAATACAGTGAAAAAAGGGGTTATAGCGTGGTTGAGGAACATATAAAGAAACAAAAAAAAATCACATCGTACAGTATAAGTATGTTAGAAATAATAGCAAGATACAATCACTTGTGTACCTATCTTGGCATTCGTTTAGCTTAACATCATCTTATCTGGTCAAATGCACATAGTTCTTGACATTTTCTGATAATCCCGGACATATATTAGTTATTGAAAATAAGAGAAACCATGGGACGTATGTTTCTTTGGACCTCGCTTACTTCACTTAATAAATTTTTTCCAAATCTTTCCATTTCCTAACAAATTGGGCAATGTCATTCTTTCTGATGGAGGCATAGAATGCAATTGTATATATTGACCACGTTTTCTTTTTTTTTTTAATTTAATTTAATTTTATTTGAGAACATACTGTAGAGAGGGGTTACAATTACATGGGCAGGACAATGCATACATTTCTTACCAAGCATTGCAGCCTCCTCCTTTGTTTACGTTCACCTCCCTTATCAGCCTCCCCCCTCCCCCCCACCCAATCATACCCTCCCTTCCCCCCCCACACCGACATTGTAAAGCTTGTTTTGACATGACATTTTGTACTTCTCATTGTTGCAACAGGTCCACCTGAATCCTTAAACGACTTGTTTGCCCCCATCTCCTCCACATGTTATACTGACATCAAATATAGTGAAAGCGGGGGTTACACTGTGGGGGAGGGACATACAAAGCAACAAAGAAATAATCTTATAAATGCATTAGAAACACATGCATGAAAGAAACAAAAACCTTAAAATACATATTTGAGGGTTCGTTTTCCTAACATCACATTATCTGACTTTTTCCGCTTGACTCATACCTATACTAGATATTGCAAATAAGGGAAACCATGGGACCTATGTTTCTTTGGGCCTGGCTTACTTCACTTAATATAATTTTTTCCAAGCCTTTCCATTTCCTAACAAATGGGGAAATGTCATTCTTTCTGATGGAGGCATAGAATTCCATTGTGTATATATACCACATTTTCTTGATCCATTCATCTACTGAGGGGCAACTGGGTTGGTTACATATCTTAGCTATGGTAAATAATGCTCCAATAAACATAGTTGTGCTGGTAGCTTTAGTGTGGTCTTTTTTGTAAACATTAGGGTAAATGCCCAAAAGTGGGATTGCTAGGTCATAGGGGAGTTCTATGTGAAGTCTTTTGAGGAACCTCCATACTGCTTTCCAAAGTGGTTGAACAAGTTTACATTCCCACCAACAATGAAGTAAGGTTCCTTTCTGTCCACATCCCCTCCAGCATCTGTTG